>NC_059479.1:11599774-11615495 GCF_018139145.2 Gymnogyps californianus
AGCACGTTCCTTGGAAGCGCTTTCACAGGCGCAGCAACACTGGGGCTCTGCGCTTCTCTAGCCACCTAACGTCACGGTCACTATCTCTCCGTCTCGTAGACACGAGCTGAGAAATTGAAAACGTCCAGCAATTCCTCACACCTGAAAAGTGCCAGCACTGAACTGCTACTGCTTGAGCTAAGCATGCCTTGGCTAGCCTTTCAGGGCCACACAAAGCTGGGGCTCTGTGCTTCTCTAGCCACCTAATCTTCTGCTCATCCTCTCTCGCAGTCGAAGGAGAGCACAGGTGAGACATTGAAAACGTCCAGCAATTCCTCACACCTGAAAAGTGCCAGCACTGAATGCTACTGCTAGCCAGCACCGTTCCTTGGAAGCGCTTTCACAGGCGCAGCAACACTGGGGCTCTGCGCTTCTCTAGCCACCTAACGTCACGGTCACTATCTCTCCGTCTCGTAGACACGAGCTGAGAAATTGAAAACGTCCAGCAATTCCTCACACCTGAAAAGTGCCAGCACTGAATGCTACTGCTAGCCAGCACCGTTCCTTGGAAGCGCTTTCACAGGCGCAGCAACACTGGGGCTCTGCGCTTCTCTAGCCACCTAACGTCATCGGTCACTATCTCTCCGTCTCGTAGACACGAGCTGAGAAATTGAAAACGTCCAGCAATTCCTCACACCTGAAAAGTGCCAGCACTGAATGCTACTGCTAGCCAGCACCGTTCCTTGGAAGCGCTTTCACAGGCGCAGCAACACTGGGGCTCTGCGCTTCTCTAGCCACCTAACGTCACGGTCACTATCTCTCCGTCTCGTAGACACGAGCTGAGAAATTGAAAACGTCCAGCAATTCCTCACACCTGAAAAGTGCCAGCACTGACTGCTACTGCTTGATCTAAGCATGCCTTGGCTAGCCTTTCAGGCCACACAAAGGCTGGGGCTCTGTGCTTCTCTAGCCACCTAATCTTCGCTCATCCTCTCTCGCAGTCGATGGAGAGCACAGGTGAGACATTGAAAACGTCCAGCAATTCCTCACACCTGAAAAGTGCCAGCACTGAATGCTACTGCTAGCCAGCACCGTTCCTTGGAAGCGCTTTCACAGGCGCAGCAACACTGGGGCTCTGCGCTTCTCTAGCCACCTAACGTCACGGTCACTATCTCTCCGTCTCGTAGACACGAGCTGAGAAATTGAAAACGTCCAGCAATTCCTCACACCTGAAAAGTGCCAGCACTGACTGCTACTGCTTGATCTAAGCATGCCTTGGCTAGCCTTTCAGGCCACACAAAGGCTGGGGCTCTGTGCTTCTCTAGCCACCTAATCTTCTGCTCATCCTCTCTCGCAGTCGATGGAGAGCACAGGTGAGACATTGAAAACGTCCAGCAATTCCTCACACCTGAAAAGTGCCAGCACTGAATGCTACTGCTAGCCAGCACCGTTCCTTGGAAGCGCTTTCACAGGCGCAGCAACACTGGGGCTCTGCGCTTCTCTAGCCACCTAACGTCACGGTCACTATCTCTCCGTCTCGTAGACAGAGCTGAGAAATTGAAAACGTCCAGCAATTCCTCACACCTGAAAAGTGCCAGCACTGAATGCTACTGCTAGCCAGCACCGTTCCTTGGAAGCGCTTTCACAGGCGCAGCAACACTGGGGCTCTGCGCTTCTCTAGCCACCTAACGTCACGTCACTATCTCTCCGTCTCGTAGACACGAGCTGAGAAATTGAAAACGTCCAGCAATTCCTCACACCTGAAAAGTGCCAGCACTGAATGCTACTGCTAGCCAGCACCGTTCCTTGGAAGCGCTTTCACAGGCGCAGCAACACTGGGGCTCTGCGCTTCTCTAGCCACCTAACGTCACGGTCACTATCTCTCCGTCTCGTAGACACGAGCTGAGAAATTGAAAACGTCCAGCAATTCCTCACACCTGAAAAGTGCCAGCACTGACTGCTACTGCTTGATCTAAGCATGCCTTGGCTAGCCTTTCAGGCCACACAAAGGCTGGGGCTCTGTGCTTCTCTAGCCACCTAATCTTCGCTCATCCTCTCTCGCAGTCGAGGAGAGCACAGGTGAGACATTGAAAACGTCCAGCAATTCCTCACACCTGAAAAGTGCCAGCACTGAATGCTACTGCTAGCCAGCACCGTTCCTTGGAAGCGCTTTCACAGGCGCAGCAACACTGGGGCTCTGCGCTTCTCTAGCCACCTAACGTCACGGTCACTATCTCTCCGTCTCGTAGACACGAGCTGAGAAATTGAAAACGTCCAGCAATTCCTCACACCTGAAAAGTGCCAGCACTGAATGCTACTGCTAGCCAGCACCGTTCCTTGGAAGCGCTTTCACAGGCGCAGCAACACTGGGGCTCTGCGCTTCTCTAGCCACCTAACGTCACGGTCACTATCTCTCCGTCTCGTAGACACGAGCTGAGAAATTGAAAACGTCCAGCAATTCCTCACACCTGAAAAGTGCCAGCACTGACTGCTACTGCTTGATCTAAGCATGCCTTGGCTAGCCTTTCAGGCCACACAAAGGCTGGGGCTCTGTGCTTCTCTAGCCACCTAATCTTCGCTCATCCTCTCTCGCAGTCGAAGGAGAGCACAGGTGAGACATTGAAAACGTCCAGCAATTCCTCACACCTGAAAAGTGCCAGCACTGAATGCTACTGCTAGCCAGCACCGTTCCTTGGAAGCGCTTTCACAGGCGCAGCAACACTGGGGCTCTGCGCTTCTCTAGCCACCTAACGTCACGTCACTATCTCTCCGTCTCGTAGACACGAGCTGAGAAATTGAAAACGTCCAGCAATTCCTCACACCTGAAAAGTGCCAGCACTGAATGCTACTGCTAGCCAGCACCGTTCCTTGGAAGCGCTTTCACAGGCGCAGCAACACTGGGGCTCTGCGCTTCTCTAGCCACCTAACGTCACGGTCACTATCTCTCCGTCTCGTAGACACGAGCTGAGAAATTGAAAACGTCCAGCAATTCCTCACACCTGAAAAGTGCCAGCACTGAATGCTACTGCTTGATCTAAGCATGCCTTGGCTAGCCTTTCAGGCCACACAAAGCTGGGGCTCTGTGCTTCTCTAGCCACCTAATCTTCGCTCATCCTCTCTCGCAGTCGAGGAGAGCACAGGTGAGACATTGAAAACGTCCAGCAATTCCTCACACCTGAAAAGTGCCAGCACTGAATGCTACCGCTAGCCAGCACCGTTCCTTGGAAGCGCTTTCACAGGCGCAGCAACACTGGGGCTCTGCGCTTCTCTAGCCACCTAACGTCACGGTCACTATCTCTCCGTCTCGTAGACACGAGCTGAGAAATTGAAAACGTCCAGCAATTCCTCACACCTGAAAAGTGCCAGCACTGACTGCTACTGCTTGATCTAAGCATGCCTTGGCTAGCCTTTCAGGCCACACAAAGCTGGGCTCTGTGCTTCTCTAGCCACCTAATCTTCTGCTCATCCTCTCTCGCAGTCGATGGAGAGCACAGGTGAGACATTGAAAACGTCCAGCAATTCCTCACACCTGAAAAGTGCCAGCACTGAATGCTACGCTAGCCAGCACCGTTCCTTGGAAGCGCTTTCACAGGCGCAGCAACACTGGGGCTCTGCGCTTCTCTAGCCACCTAACGTCACGGTCACTATCTCTCCGTCTCGTAGACACGAGCTGAGAAATTGAAAACGTCCAGCAATTCCTCACACCTGAAAAGTGCCAGCACTGACTGCTACTGCTTGACTAAGCATGCCTTGGCTAGCCTTTCAGGCCACACAAAGGCTGGGGCTCTGTGCTTCTCTAGCCACCTAATCTTCGCTCATCCTCTCTCGCAGTCGATAGGAGAGCACAGGTGAGACATTGAAAACGTCCAGCAATTCCTCACACCTGAAAAGTGCCAGCACTGAATGCTACTGCTAGCCAGCACCGTTCCTTGGAAGCGCTTTCACAGGCGCAGCAACACTGGGGCTCTGCGCTTCTCTAGCCACCTAACGTCACGGTCACTATCTCTCCGTCTCGTAGACACGAGCTGAGAAATTGAAAACGTCCAGCAATTCCTCACACCTGAAAAGTGCCAGCACTGAATGCTACTGCTAGCCAGCATGCCTTGGAAGCCTTTCAGGCCCACAAAGCTGGGGCTCTGTGCTTCTCTAGCCACCTAATCTTCGCTCATCCTCTCTCGCAGTCGATGGAGAGCACAGGTGAGACATTGAAAACGTCCAGCAATTCCTCACACCTGAAAAGTGCCAGCACTGAATGCTACTGCTAGCCAGCACCGTTCCTTGGAAGCGCTTTCACAGGCGCAGCAACACTGGGGCTCTGCGCTTCTCTAGCCACCTAACGTCACGGTCACTATCTCTCCGTCTCGTAGACACGAGCTGAGAAATTGAAAACGTCCAGCAATTCCTCACACCTGAAAAGTGCCAGCACTGAATGCTACTGCTAGCCAGCACCGTTCCTTGGAAGCGCTTTCACAGGCGCAGCAACACTGGGGCTCTGCGCTTCTCTAGCCACCTAACGTCACGGTCACTATCTCTCCGTCTCGTAGACACGAGCTGAGAAATTGAAAACGTCCAGCAATTCCTCACACCTGAAAAGTGCCAGCACTGACTGCTACTGCTTGATCTAAGCATGCCTTGGCTAGCCTTTCAGGCCACACAAAGGCTGGGGCTCTGTGCTTCTCTAGCCACCTAATCTTCTGCTCATCCTCTCTCGCAGTCGAAGGAGAGCACAGGTGAGACATTGAAAACGTCCAGCAATTCCTCACACCTGAAAAGTGCCAGCACTGAATGCTACTGCTAGCCAGCACCGTTCCTTGGAAGCGCTTTCACAGGCGCAGCAACACTGGGGCTCTGCGCTTCTCTAGCCACCTAACGTCACGGTCACTATCTCTCCGTCTCGTAGACACGAGCTGAGAAATTGAAAACGTCCAGCAATTCCTCACACCTGAAAAGTGCCAGCACTGACTGCTACTGCTTGATCTAAGCATGCCTTGGCTAGCCTTTCAGGCCCACAAAGCTGGGGCTCTGTGCTTCTCTAGCCACCTAATCTTCGCTCATCCTCTCTCGCAGTCGAGGAGAGCACAGGTGAGACATTGAAAACGTCCAGCAATTCCTCACACCTGAAAAGTGCCAGCACTGAATGCTACTGCTAGCCAGCACCGTTCCTTGGAAGCGCTTTCACAGGCGCAGCAACACTGGGGCTCTGCGCTTCTCTAGCCACCTAACGTCACGGTCACTATCTCTCCGTCTCGTAGACACGAGCTGAGAAATTGAAAACGTCCAGCAATTCCTCACACCTGAAAAGTGCCAGCACTGACTGCTACTGCTTGAGCTAAGCATGCCTTGGCTAGCCTTTCAGGCCACACAAAGCTGGGGCTCTGTGCTTCTCTAGCCACCTAATCTTCGCTCATCCTCTCTCGCAGTCGAGGAGAGCACAGGTGAGACATTGAAAACGTCCAGCAATTCCTCACACCTGAAAAGTGCCAGCACTGAATGCTACTGCTAGCCAGCACCGTTCCTTGGAAGCGCTTTCACAGGCGCAGCAACACTGGGGCTCTGCGCTTCTCTAGCCACCTAACGTCACGTCACTATCTCTCCGTCTCGTAGACACGAGCTGAGAAATTGAAAACGTCCAGCAATTCCTCACACCTGAAAAGTGCCAGCACTGAATGCTACTGCTAGCCAGCACCGTTCCTTGGAAGCGCTTTCACAGGCGCAGCAACACTGGGGCTCTGCGCTTCTCTAGCCACCTAACGTCACGGTCACTATCTCTCCGTCTCGTAGAGCACGAGCTGAGAAATTGAAAACGTCCAGCAATTCCTCACACCTGAAAAGTGCCAGCACTGAATGCTACTGCTAGCCAGCACCGTTCCTTGGAAGCGCTTTCACAGGCGCAGCAACACTGGGGCTCTGCGCTTCTCTAGCCACCTAACGTCACGGTCACTATCTCTCCGTCTCGTAGACACGAGCTGAGAAATTGAAAACGTCCAGCAATTCCTCACACCTGAAAAGTGCCAGCACTGACTGCTACTGCTTGATCTAAGCATGCCTTGGCTAGCCTTTCAGGGCCACACAAAGGCTGGGGCTCTGTGCTTCTCTAGCCACCTAATCTTGCTCATCCTCTCTCGCAGTCGAAGGAGAGCACAGGTGAGAAATTGAAAACGTCCAGCAATTCCTCACACCTGAAAAGTGCCAGCACTGAATGCTACTGCTAGCCAGCACCGTTCCTTGGAAGCGCTTTCACAGGCGCAGCAACACTGGGGCTCTGCGCTTCTCTAGCCACCTAACGTCACGGTCACTATCTCTCCGTCTCGTAGACACGAGCTGAGAAATTGAAAACGTCCAGCAATTCCTCACACCTGAAAAGTGCCAGCACTGAATGCTACTGCTAGCCAGCACCGTTCCTTGGAAGCGCTTTCACAGGCGCAGCAACACTGGGGCTCTGCGCTTCTCTAGCCACCTAACGTCACGGTCACTATCTCTCCGTCTCGTAGACACGAGCTGAGAAATTGAAAACGTCCAGCAATTCCTCACACCTGAAAAGTGCCAGCACTGACTGCTACTGCTTGATCTAAGCATGCCTTGGCTAGCCTTTCAGGCCACACAAAGCTGGGGCTCTGTGCTTCTCTAGCCACCTAATCTTCGCTCATCCTCTCTCGCAGTCGAAGGAGAGCACAGGTGAGACATTGAAAACGTCCAGCAATTCCTCACACCTGAAAAGTGCCAGCACTGAATGCTACTGCTAGCCAGCACCGTTCCTTGGAAGCGCTTTCACAGGCGCAGCACACTGGGGCTCTGCGCTTCTCTAGCCACCTAACGTCACGGTCACTATCTCTCCGTCTCGTAGACACGAGCTGAGAAATTGAAAACGTCCAGCAATTCCTCACACCTGAAAAGTGCCAGCACTGAATGCTACTGCTAGCCAGCACCGTTCCTTGGAAGCGCTTTCACAGGCGCAGCAACACTGGGGCTCTGCGCTTCTCTAGCCACCTAACGTCACGCTCACTATCTCTCCGTCTCGTAGAGCACGAGCTGAGAAATTGAAAACGTCCAGCAATTCCTCACACCTGAAAAGTGCCAGCACTGAATGCTACTGCTAGCCAGCACCGTTCCTTGGAAGCGCTTTCACAGGCGCAGCAACACTGGGGCTCTGCGCTTCTCTAGCCACCTAACGTCACGGTCACTATCTCTCCGTCTCGTAGACACGAGCTGAGAAATTGAAAACGTCCAGCAATTCCTCACACCTGAAAAGTGCCAGCACTGACTGCTACTGCTTGATCTAAGCATGCCTTGGCTAGCCTTTCAGGCCACACAAAGGCTGGGGCTCTGTGCTTCTCTAGCCACCTAATCTTCGCTCATCCTCTCTCGCAGTCGAAGGAGAGCACAGGTGAGACATTGAAAACGTCCAGCAATTCCTCACACCTGAAAAGTGCCAGCACTGAATGCTACTGCTAGCCAGCACCGTTCCTTGGAAGCGCTTTCACAGGCGCAGCAACACTGGGGCTCTGCGCTTCTCTAGCCACCTAACGTCACGGTCACTATCTCTCCGTCTCGTAGACACGAGCTGAGAAATTGAAAACGTCCAGCAATTCCTCACACCTGAAAAGTGCCAGCACTGACTGCTACTGCTTGATCTAAGCATGCCTTGGCTAGCCTTTCAGGCCACACAAAGGCTGGGGCTCTGTGCTTCTCTAGCCACCTAATCTTCTGCTCATCCTCTCTCGCAGTCGAAGGAGAGCACAGGTGAGACATTGAAAACGTCCAGCAATTCCTCACACCTGAAAAGTGCCAGCACTGAATGCTACGCTAGCCAGCACCGTTCCTTGGAAGCGCTTTCACAGGCGCAGCAACACTGGGGCTCTGCGCTTCTCTAGCCACCTAACGTCACGGTCACTATCTCTCCGTCTCGTAGACACGAGCTGAGAAATTGAAAACGTCCAGCAATTCCTCACACCTGAAAAGTGCCAGCACTGAATGCTACTGCTTGACTAAGCATGCCTTGGCTAGCCTTTCAGGCCACACAAAGCTGGGGCTCTGTGCTTCTCTAGCCACCTAATCTTCGCTCATCCTCTCTCGCAGTCGAAGGAGAGCACAGGTGAGACATTGAAAACGTCCAGCAATTCCTCACACCTGAAAAGTGCCAGCACTGAATGCTACTGCTAGCCAGCACCGTTCCTTGGAAGCGCTTTCACAGGCGCAGCAACACTGGGGCTCTGCGCTTCTCTAGCCACCTAACGTCACGGTCACTATCTCTCCGTCTCGTAGACACGAGCTGAGAAATTGAAAACGTCCAGCAATTCCTCACACCTGAAAAGTGCCAGCACTGAATGCTACTGCTAGCCAGCACCGTTCCTTGGAAGCGCTTTCACAGGCGCAGCAACACTGGGGCTCTGCGCTTCTCTAGCCACCTAACGTCACGGTCACTATCTCTCCGTCTCGTAGACACGAGCTGAGAAATTGAAAACGTCCAGCAATTCCTCACACCTGAAAAGTGCCAGCACTGACTGCTACTGCTTGATCTAAGCATGCCTTGGCTAGCCTTTCAGGGCCACACAAAGGCTGGGGCTCTGTGCTTCTCTAGCCACCTAATCTTCTGCTCATCCTCTCTCGCAGTCGAGGAGAGCACAGGTGAGACATTGAAAACGTCCAGCAATTCCTCACACCTGAAAAGTGCCAGCACTGAATGCTACTGCTAGCCAGCACCGTTCCTTGGAAGCGCTTTCACAGGCGCAGCAACACTGGGGCTCTGCGCTTCTCTAGCCACCTAACGTCAGGTCACTATCTCTCCGTCTCGTAGACACGAGCTGAGAAATTGAAAACGTCCAGCAATTCCTCACACCTGAAAAGTGCCAGCACTGAATGCTACTGCTAGCCAGCACCGTTCCTTGGAAGCGCTTTCACAGGCGCAGCAACACTGGGGCTCTGCGCTTCTCTAGCCACCTAACGTCACGGTCACTATCTCTCCGTCTCGTAGACACGAGCTGAGAAATTGAAAACGTCCAGCAATTCCTCACACCTGAAAAGTGCCAGCACTGACTGCTACTGCTTGATCTAAGCATGCCTTGGCTAGCCTTTCAGGCCACACAAAGGCTGGGGCTCTGTGCTTCTCTAGCCACCTAATCTTGGCTCATCCTCTCTCGCAGTCGAAGGAGAGCACAGGTGAGACATTGAAAACGTCCAGCAATTCCTCACACCTGAAAAGTGCCAGCACTGAATGCTACTGCTAGCCAGCACCGTTCCTTGGAAGCGCTTTCACAGGCGCAGCAACACTGGGGCTCTGCGCTTCTCTAGCCACCTAACGTCACGGTCACTATCTCTCCGTCTCGTAGACACGAGCTGAGAAATTGAAAACGTCCAGCAATTCCTCACACCTGAAAAGTGCCAGCACTGAATGCTACTGCTAGCCAGCACCGTTCCTTGGAAGCGCTTTCACAGGCGCAGCAACACTGGGGCTCTGCGCTTCTCTAGCCACCTAACGTCACGGTCACTATCTCTCCGTCTCGTAGACACGAGCTGAGAAATTGAAAACGTCCAGCAATTCCTCACACCTGAAAAGTGCCAGCACTGACTGCTACTGCTTGATCTAAGCATGCCTTGGCTAGCCTTTCAGAGCCACACAAAGGCTGGGGCTCTGTGCTTCTCTAGCCACCTAATCTTCGCTCATCCTCTCTCGCAGTCGAAGGAGAGCACAGGTGAGACATTGAAAACGTCCAGCAATTCCTCACACCTGAAAAGTGCCAGCACTGAATGCTACGCTAGCCAGCACCGTTCCTTGGAAGCGCTTTCACAGGCGCAGCAACACTGGGGCTCTGCGCTTCTCTAGCCACCTAACGTCACGGTCACTATCTCTCCGTCTCGTAGACACGAGCTGAGAAATTGAAAACGTCCAGCAATTCCTCACACCTGAAAAGTGCCAGCACTGACTGCTACTGCTTGATCTAAGCATGCCTTGGCTAGCCTTTCAGGCCACACAAAGGCTGGGGCTCTGTGCTTCTCTAGCCACCTAATCTTTGCTCATCCTCTCTCGCAGTCGATGGAGAGCACAGGTGAGACATTGAAAACGTCCAGCAATTCCTCACACCTGAAAAGTGCCAGCACTGAATGCTACTGCTAGCCAGCACCGTTCCTTGGAAGCGCTTTCACAGGCGCAGCACACTGGGGCTCTGCGCTTCTCTAGCCACCTAACGTCACGGTCACTATCTCTCCGTCTCGTAGACACGAGCTGAGAAATTGAAAACGTCCAGCAATTCCTCACACCTGAAAAGTGCCAGCACTGAATGCTACTGCTAGCCAGCACCGTTCCTTGGAAGCGCTTTCACAGGCGCAGCAACACTGGGGCTCTGCGCTTCTCTAGCCACCTAACGTCACGGTCACTATCTCTCCGTCTCGTAGACACGAGCTGAGAAATTGAAAACGTCCAGCAATTCCTCACACCTGAAAAGTGCCAGCACTGACTGCTACTGCTTGATCTAAGCATGCCTTGGCTAGCCTTTCAGGCCACACAAAGGCTGGGGCTCTGTGCTTCTCTAGCCACCTAATCTTCTGCTCATCCTCTCTCGCAGTCGAAGGAGAGCACAGGTGAGACATTGAAAACGTCCAGCAATTCCTCACACCTGAAAAGTGCCAGCACTGAATGCTACCGCTAGCCAGCACCGTTCCTTGGAAGCGCTTTCACAGGCGCAGCAACACTGGGGCTCTGCGCTTCTCTAGCCACCTAACGTCACGGTCACTATCTCTCCGTCTCGTAGACACGAGCTGAGAAATTGAAAACGTCCAGCAATTCCTCACACCTGAAAAGTGCCAGCACTGAATGCTACTGCTAGCCAGCACCGTTCCTTGGAAGCGCTTTCACAGGCGCAGCAACACTGGGGCTCTGCGCTTCTCTAGCCACCTAACGTCACGGTCACTATCTCTCCGTCTCGTAGACACGAGCTGAGAAATTGAAAACGTCCAGCAATTCCTCACACCTGAAAAGTGCCAGCACTGAATGCTACTGCTTGATCTAAGCATGCCTTGGCTAGCCTTTCAGGCCACACAAAGCTGGGGCTCTGTGCTTCTCTAGCCACCTAATCTTCGCTCATCCTCTCTCGCAGTCGAGGAGAGCACAGGTGAGAAATTGAAAACGTCCAGCAATTCCTCACACCTGAAAAGTGCCAGCACTGAATGCTACGCTAGCCAGCACCGTTCCTTGGAAGCGCTTTCACAGGCGCAGCAACACTGGGGCTCTGCGCTTCTCTAGCCACCTAACGTCACGGTCACTATCTCTCCGTCTCGTAGACACGAGCTGAGAAATTGAAAACGTCCAGCAATTCCTCACACCTGAAAAGTGCCAGCACTGACTGCTACTGCTTAGCTAAGCATGCCTTGGCTAGCCTTTCAGGCCACACAAAGCTGGGGCTCTGTGCTTCTCTAGCCACCTAATCTTCTGCTCATCCTCTCTCGCAGTCGATGGAGAGCACAGGTGAGACATTGAAAACGTCCAGCAATTCCTCACACCTGAAAAGTGCCAGCACTGAATGCTACTGCTAGCCAGCACCGTTCCTTGGAAGCGCTTTCACAGGCGCAGCAACACTGGGGCTCTGCGCTTCTCTAGCCACCTAACGTCACGGTCACTATCTCTCCGTCTCGTAGACACGAGCTGAGAAATTGAAAACGTCCAGCAATTCCTCACACCTGAAAAGTGCCAGCACTGACTGCTACTGCTTGATCTAAGCATGCCTTGGCTAGCCTTTCAGAGGCCACACAAAGGCTGGGGCTCTGTGCTTCTCTAGCCACCTAATCTTCTGCTCATCCTCTCTCGCAGTCGAAGGAGAGCACAGGTGAGACATTGAAAACGTCCAGCAATTCCTCACACCTGAAAAGTGCCAGCACTGAATGCTACGCTAGCCAGCACCGTTCCTTGGAAGCGCTTTCACAGGCGCAGCAACACTGGGGCTCTGCGCTTCTCTAGCCACCTAACGTCACGGTCACTATCTCTCCGTCTCGTAGACACGAGCTGAGAAATTGAAAACGTCCAGCAATTCCTCACACCTGAAAAGTGCCAGCACTGAATGCTACTGCTAGCCAGCACCGTTCCTTGGAAGCGCTTTCACAGGCGCAGCAACACTGGGGCTCTGCGCTTCTCTAGCCACCTAACGTCACGGTCACTATCTCTCCGTCTCGTAGACACGAGCTGAGAAATTGAAAACGTCCAGCAATTCCTCACACCTGAAAAGTGCCAGCACTGACTGCTACTGCTTGATCTAAGCATGCCTTGGCTAGCCTTTCAGGGCCACACAAAGCTGGGGCTCTGTGCTTCTCTAGCCACCTAATCTTCGCTCATCCTCTCTCGCAGTCGATGGAGAGCACAGGTGAGACATTGAAAACGTCCAGCAATTCCTCACACCTGAAAAGTGCCAGCACTGAATGCTACTGCTAGCCAGCACCGTTCCTTGGAAGCGCTTTCACAGGCGCAGCAACACTGGGGCTCTGCGCTTCTCTAGCCACCTAACGTCACGGTCACTATCTCTCCGTCTCGTAGACACGAGCTGAGAAATTGAAAACGTCCAGCAATTCCTCACACCTGAAAAGTGCCAGCACTGAATGCTACTGCTAGCCAGCACCGTTCCTTGGAAGCGCTTTCACAGGCGCAGCAACACTGGGGCTCTGCGCTTCTCTAGCCACCTAATCTCTGCTCACTCTCTCTCGTCTCGTAGAGCACGCAGCTGAGACATTGAAAACGTCCAGCAATTCCTCACACCTGAAAAGTGCCAGCACTGAATGCTACTGCTAGCCAGCACCGTTCCTTGGAAGCGCTTTCACAGGCGCAGCAACACTGGGGCTCTGCGCTTCTCTAGCCACCTAACGTCACGGTCACTATCTCTCCGTCTCGTAGACACGAGCTGAGAAATTGAAAACGTCCAGCAATTCCTCACACCTGAAAAGTGCCAGCACTGAATGCTACTGCTTGATCTAAGCATGCCTTGGCTAGCCTTTCAGGCCACACAAAGCTGGGGCTCTGTGCTTCTCTAGCCACCTAATCTTCGCTCATCCTCTCTCGCAGTCGAAGGAGAGCACAGGTGAGACATTGAAAACGTCCAGCAATTCCTCACACCTGAAAAGTGCCAGCACTGAATGCTACTGCTAGCCAGCACCGTTCCTTGGAAGCGCTTTCACAGGCGCAGCAACACTGGGGCTCTGCGCTTCTCTAGCCACCTAACGTCATCGGTCACTATCTCTCCGTCTCGTAGACACGAGCTGAGAAATTGAAAACGTCCAGCAATTCCTCACACCTGAAAAGTGCCAGCACTGAATGCTACTGCTAGCCAGCACCGTTCCTTGGAAGCGCTTTCACAGGCGCAGCAACACTGGGGCTCTGCGCTTCTCTAGCCACCTAACGTCACGGTCACTATCTCTCCGTCTCGTAGACACGAGCTGAGAAATTGAAAACGTCCAGCAATTCCTCACACCTGAAAAGTGCCAGCACTGACTGCTACTGCTTGATCTAAGCATGCCTTGGCTAGCCTTTCAGGCCACACAAAGGCTGGGGCTCTGTGCTTCTCTAGCCACCTAATCTTCTGCTCATCCTCTCTCGCAGTCGATGGAGAGCACAGGTGAGACATTGAAAACGTCCAGCAATTCCTCACACCTGAAAAGTGCCAGCACTGAATGCTACCGCTAGCCAGCACCGTTCCTTGGAAGCGCTTTCACAGGCGCAGCAACACTGGGGCTCTGCGCTTCTCTAGCCACCTAACGTCACGGTCACTATCTCTCCGTCTCGTAGACACGAGCTGAGAAATTGAAAACGTCCAGCAATTCCTCACACCTGAAAAGTGCCAGCACTGACTGCTACTGCTAGCCAGCATGCCTTGGAAGCGCTTTCAGGCCACAACACTGGGGCTCTGTGCTTCTCTAGCCACCTAATCTTCTGCTCATCCTCTCTCGCAGTCGAGGAGAGCACAGGTGAGAAATTGAAAACGTCCAGCAATTCCTCACACCTGAAAAGTGCCAGCACTGAATGCTACTGCTAGCCAGCACCGTTCCTTGGAAGCGCTTTCACAGGCGCAGCAACACTGGGGCTCTGCGCTTCTCTAGCCACCTAACGTCTCGTCACTATCTCTCCGTCTCGTAGAGCACGAGCTGAGAAATTGAAAACGTCCAGCAATTCCTCACACCTGAAAAGTGCCAGCACTGAATGCTACTGCTAGCCAGCACCGTTCCTTGGAAGCGCTTTCACAGGCGCAGCAACACTGGGGCTCTGCGCTTCTCTAGCCACCTAACGTCACGGTCACTATCTCTCCGTCTCGTAGACACGAGCTGAGAAATTGAAAACGTCCAGCAATTCCTCACACCTGAAAAGTGCCAGCACTGACTGCTACTGCTTGACTAAGCATGCCTTGGCTAGCCTTTCAGGCCACACAAAGGCTGGGGCTCTGTGCTTCTCTAGCCACCTAATCTTCGGCTCATCCTCTCTCGCAGTCGAAGGAGAGCACAGGTGAGACATTGAAAACGTCCAGCAATTCCTCACACCTGAAAAGTGCCAGCACTGAATGCTACGCTAGCCAGCACCGTTCCTTGGAAGCGCTTTCACAGGCGCAGCAACACTGGGGCTCTGCGCTTCTCTAGCCACCTAACGTCAGGTCACTATCTCTCCGTCTCGTAGACACGAGCTGAGAAATTGAAAACGTCCAGCAATTCCTCACACCTGAAAAGTGCCAGCACTGAATGCTACTGCTAGCCAGCACCGTTCCTTGGAAGCGCTTTCACAGGCGCAGCAACACTGGGGCTCTGCGCTTCTCTAGCCACCTAACGTCACGGTCACTATCTCTCCGTCTCGTAGACACGAGCTGAGAAATTGAAAACGTCCAGCAATTCCTCACACCTGAAAAGTGCCAGCACTGACTGCTACTGCTTGATCTAAGCATGCCTTGGCTAGCCTTTCAGGGCCACACAAAGGCTGGGGCTCTGTGCTTCTCTAGCCACCTAATCTTCGCTCATCCTCTCTCGCAGTCGAAGGAGAGCACAGGTGAGACATTGAAAACGTCCAGCAATTCCTCACACCTGAAAAGTGCCAGCACTGAATGCTACCGCTAGCCAGCACCGTTCCTTGGAAGCGCTTTCACAGGCGCAGCACACTGGGGCTCTGCGCTTCTCTAGCCACCTAACGTCACGGTCACTATCTCTCCGTCTCGTAGACACGAGCTGAGAAATTGAAAACGTCCAGCAATTCCTCACACCTGAAAAGTGCCAGCACTGACTGCTACTGCTTGATCTAAGCATGCCTTGGCTAGCCTTTCAGGGCCCACAAAGGCTGGGGCTCTGTGCTTCTCTAGCCACATAATCTTTGGCTCATCCTCTCTCGCAGTCGATGGAGAGCACAGGTGAGACATTGAAAACGTCCAGCAATTCCTCACACCTGAAAAGTGCCAGCACTGAATGCTACCGCTAGCCAGCACCGTTCCTTGGAAGCGCTTTCACAGGCGCAGCAACACTGGGGCTCTGCGCTTCTCTAGCCACCTAACGTCATGTCACTATCTCTCCGTCTCGTAGACACGAGCTGAGAAATTGAAAACGTCCAGCAATTCCTCACACCTGAAAAGTGCCAGCACTGAATGCTACTGCTGAGCAAGCATTCCTTGGAAGCCTTTCAGAGGCGCAGCACACACTGGGGCTCTGTGCTTCTCTAGCCACCTAACTTGGCATCATCCTCTCTCGCATCGTAGGAGACACGAGCTGAGACATTGAAAACTTCCAGCAATTCCTCACA
>NC_059479.1:11615995-11633578 GCF_018139145.2 Gymnogyps californianus
ATAATCTTCGGCTCATCTCTCTCGCAGTCGAAGGAGAGCACAGGTGAGACATTGAAAACGTCCAGCAATTCCTCACACCTGAAAAGTGCCAGCACTGAATGCTACCGCTAGCCAGCACCGTTCCTTGGAAGCGCTTTCACAGGCGCAGCACCACTGGGGCTCTGCGCTTCTCTAGCCACCTAACGTCACGGTCACTATCTCTCCGTCTCGTAGACACGAGCTGAGAAATTGAAAACGTCCAGCAATTCCTCACACCTGAAAAGTGCCAGCACTGAACTGCTACTGCTTGAGCTCAGCACCGTTCCTTGGCTAAGCGCTTTCACAGGCGCAGCACAACACTGGGGCTCTGCGCTTCTCTAGCCACCTAACGTCACGGTCACTATCTCTCCGTCTCGTAGAGCACGAGCTGAGACATTGAAAACGTCCAGCAATTCCTCACACCTGAAAAGTGCCAGCACTGAATGCTACTGCTAGCCAGCACCGTTCCTTGGAAGCGCTTTCACAGGCGCAGCACACTGGGGCTCTGCGCTTCTCTAGCCACCTAACGTCACGGTCACTATCTCTCCGTCTCGTAGAGCACGAGCTGAGAAATTGAAAACGTCCAGCAATTCCTCACACCTGAAAAGTGCCAGCACTGAATGCTACCGCTAGCCAGCACCGTTCCTTGGAAGCGCTTTCACAGGCGCAGCAACACTGGGGCTCTGCGCTTCTCTAGCCACCTAACGTCACGGTCACTATCTCTCCGTCTCGTAGACACGAGCTGAGAAATTGAAAACGTCCAGCAATTCCTCACACCTGAAAAGTGCCAGCACTGACTGCTACTGCTTGATCTAAGCATGCCTTGGCTAGCCTTTCAGGGCCACACAAAGGCTGGGGCTCTGTGCTTCTCTAGCCACCTAATCTTCGGCTCATCCTCTCTCGCAGTCGATGGAGAGCACAGGTGAGACATTGAAAACGTCCAGCAATTCCTCACACCTGAAAAGTGCCAGCACTGAATGCTACCGCTAGCCAGCACCGTTCCTTGGAAGCGCTTTCACAGGCGCAGCACACTGGGGCTCTGCGCTTCTCTAGCCACCTAACGTCACGGTCACTATCTCTCCGTCTCGTAGACACGAGCTGAGAAATTGAAAACGTCCAGCAATTCCTCACACCTGAAAAGTGCCAGCACTGAATGCTACCTGCTAGCCAGCACCGTTCCTTGGAAGCGCTTTCACAGGCGCAGCAACACTGGGGCTCTGCGCTTCTCTAGCCACCTAACGTCACGGTCACTATCTCTCCGTCTCGTAGACACGAGCTGAGAAATTGAAAACGTCCAGCAATTCCTCACACCTGAAAAGTGCCAGCACTGACTGCTACTGCTTGATCTAAGCATGCCTTGGCTAGCCTTTCAGGGCCACACAAAGGCTGGGGCTCTGTGCTTCTCTAGCCACCTAATCTTCGGCTCATCCTCTCTCGCAGTCGAAGGAGAGCACAGGTGAGACATTGAAAACGTCCAGCAATTCCTCACACCTGAAAAGTGCCAGCACTGAATGCTACCGCTAGCCAGCACCGTTCCTTGGAAGCGCTTTCACAGGCGCAGCAACACTGGGGCTCTGCGCTTCTCTAGCCACCTAACGTCACGGTCACTATCTCTCCGTCTCGTAGACACGAGCTGAGAAATTGAAAACGTCCAGCAATTCCTCACACCTGAAAAGTGCCAGCACTGACTGCTACTGCTTGATCTAAGCATGCCTTGGCTAGCCTTTCAGGGCCACACAAAGGCTGGGGCTCTGTGCTTCTCTAGCCACATAATCTTCGGCTCATCCTCTCTCGCAGTCGATGGAGAGCACAGGTGAGACATTGAAAACGTCCAGCAATTCCTCACACCTGAAAAGTGCCAGCACTGAATGCTACCGCTAGCCAGCACCGTTCCTTGGAAGCGCTTTCACAGGCGCAGCACCACTGGGGCTCTGCGCTTCTCTAGCCACCTAACGTCACGGTCACTATCTCTCCGTCTCGTAGACACGAGCTGAGAAATTGAAAACGTCCAGCAATTCCTCACACCTGAAAAGTGCCAGCACTGACTGCTACTGCTTGATCTAAGCATGCCTTGGCTAGCCTTTCAGGGCCACACAAAGGCTGGGGCTCTGTGCTTCTCTAGCCACATAATCTTTGGCTCATCCTCTCTCGCAGTCGAAGGAGAGCACAGGTGAGACATTGAAAACGTCCAGCAATTCCTCACACCTGAAAAGTGCCAGCACTGAATGCTACCGCTAGCCAGCACCGTTCCTTGGAAGCGCTTTCACAGGCGCAGCACCACTGGGGCTCTGCGCTTCTCTAGCCACCTAACGTCACGGTCACTATCTCTCCGTCTCGTAGACACGAGCTGAGAAATTGAAAACGTCCAGCAATTCCTCACACCTGAAAAGTGCCAGCACTGAATGCTACTGCTAGCCAGCACCGTTCCTTGGAAGCGCTTTCACAGGCGCAGCAACACTGGGGCTCTGCGCTTCTCTAGCCACCTAACGTCACGGTCACTATCTCTCCGTCTCGTAGACACGAGCTGAGAAATTGAAAACGTCCAGCAATTCCTCACACCTGAAAAGTGCCAGCACTGAACTGCTACCGCTAGCCAGCACCGTTCCTTGGAAGCGCTTTCACAGGCGCAGCAACACTGGGGCTCTGCGCTTCTCTAGCCACCTAACGTCACGGTCACTATCTCTCCGTCTCGTAGACACGAGCTGAGAAATTGAAAACGTCCAGCAATTCCTCACACCTGAAAAGTGCCAGCACTGAATGCTACCTGCTAGCCAGCACCGTTCCTTGGAAGCGCTTTCACAGGCGCAGCAACACTGGGGCTCTGCGCTTCTCTAGCCACCTAACGTCACGGTCACTATCTCTCCGTCTCGTAGACACGAGCTGAGAAATTGAAAACGTCCAGCAATTCCTCACACCTGAAAAGTGCCAGCACTGACTGCTACTGCTTGATCTAAGCATGCCTTGGCTAGCCTTTCAGGGCCACACAAAGGCTGGGGCTCTGTGCTTCTCTAGCCACATAATCTTCGGCTCATCCTCTCTCGCAGTCGAAGGAGAGCACAGGTGAGACATTGAAAACGTCCAGCAATTCCTCACACCTGAAAAGTGCCAGCACTGAATGCTACCGCTAGCCAGCACCGTTCCTTGGAAGCGCTTTCACAGGCGCAGCAACACTGGGGCTCTGCGCTTCTCTAGCCACCTAACGTCACGGTCACTATCTCTCCGTCTCGTAGACACGAGCTGAGAAATTGAAAACGTCCAGCAATTCCTCACACCTGAAAAGTGCCAGCACTGACTGCTACTGCTTGATCTAAGCATGCCTTGGCTAGCCTTTCAGGGCCACACAAAGGCTGGGGCTCTGTGCTTCTCTAGCCACCTAATCTTCGGCTCATCCTCTCTCGCAGTCGATGGAGAGCACAGGTGAGACATTGAAAACGTCCAGCAATTCCTCACACCTGAAAAGTGCCAGCACTGAATGCTACCGCTAGCCAGCACCGTTCCTTGGAAGCGCTTTCACAGGCGCAGCACCACTGGGGCTCTGCGCTTCTCTAGCCACCTAACGTCACGGTCACTATCTCTCCGTCTCGTAGACACGAGCTGAGAAATTGAAAACGTCCAGCAATTCCTCACACCTGAAAAGTGCCAGCACTGAACTGCTACTGCTAGCCAGCACCGTTCCTTGGAAGCGCTTTCACAGGCGCAGCAACACTGGGGCTCTGCGCTTCTCTAGCCACCTAACGTCACGGTCACTATCTCTCCGTCTCGTAGACACGAGCTGAGAAATTGAAAACGTCCAGCAATTCCTCACACCTGAAAAGTGCCAGCACTGAATGCTACTGCTAGCCAGCACCGTTCCTTGGAAGCGCTTTCACAGGCGCAGCACACTGGGGCTCTGCGCTTCTCTAGCCACCTAACGTCACGGTCACTATCTCTCCGTCTCGTAGAGCACAGCTGAGACATTGAAAACGTCCAGCAATTCCTCACACCTGAAAAGTGCCAGCACTGAATGCTACCGCTAGCCAGCACCGTTCCTTGGAAGCGCTTTCACAGGCGCAGCAACACTGGGGCTCTGCGCTTCTCTAGCCACCTAACGTCACGGTCACTATCTCTCCGTCTCGTAGACACGAGCTGAGAAATTGAAAACGTCCAGCAATTCCTCACACCTGAAAAGTGCCAGCACTGACTGCTACTGCTTGATCTAAGCATGCCTTGGCTAGCCTTTCAGGGCCACACAAAGGCTGGGGCTCTGTGCTTCTCTAGCCACATAATCTTCGGCTCATCCTCTCTCGCAGTCGAAGGAGAGCACAGGTGAGACATTGAAAACGTCCAGCAATTCCTCACACCTGAAAAGTGCCAGCACTGAATGCTACCGCTAGCCAGCACCGTTCCTTGGAAGCGCTTTCACAGGCGCAGCACACTGGGGCTCTGCGCTTCTCTAGCCACCTAACGTCACGGTCACTATCTCTCCGTCTCGTAGACACGAGCTGAGAAATTGAAAACGTCCAGCAATTCCTCACACCTGAAAAGTGCCAGCACTGAACTGCTACTGCTAGCCAGCACCGTTCCTTGGAAGCGCTTTCACAGGCGCAGCACACTGGGGCTCTGCGCTTCTCTAGCCACCTAACGTCACGGTCACTATCTCTCCGTCTCGTAGACACGAGCTGAGAAATTGAAAACGTCCAGCAATTCCTCACACCTGAAAAGTGCCAGCACTGAACTGCTACTGCTAGCCAGCACCGTTCCTTGGAAGCGCTTTCACAGGCGCAGCAACACTGGGGCTCTGCGCTTCTCTAGCCACCTAACGTCTCGGTCACTATCTCTCCGTCTCGTAGAGCACAGCTGAGACATTGAAAACGTCCAGCAATTCCTCACACCTGAAAAGTGCCAGCACTGAATGCTACCGCTAGCCAGCACCGTTCCTTGGAAGCGCTTTCACAGGCGCAGCAACACTGGGGCTCTGCGCTTCTCTAGCCACCTAACGTCACGGTCACTATCTCTCCGTCTCGTAGACACGAGCTGAGAAATTGAAAACGTCCAGCAATTCCTCACACCTGAAAAGTGCCAGCACTGACTGCTACTGCTTGATCTAAGCATGCCTTGGCTAGCCTTTCAGGGCCACACAAAGGCTGGGGCTCTGTGCTTCTCTAGCCACCTAATCTTCGGCTCATCCTCTCTCGCAGTCGAAGGAGAGCACAGGTGAGACATTGAAAACGTCCAGCAATTCCTCACACCTGAAAAGTGCCAGCACTGAATGCTACCGCTAGCCAGCACCGTTCCTTGGAAGCGCTTTCACAGGCGCAGCACCACTGGGGCTCTGCGCTTCTCTAGCCACCTAACGTCACGGTCACTATCTCTCCGTCTCGTAGACACGAGCTGAGAAATTGAAAACGTCCAGCAATTCCTCACACCTGAAAAGTGCCAGCACTGAACTGCTACTGCTAGCCAGCACCGTTCCTTGGAAGCGCTTTCACAGGCGCAGCAACACTGGGGCTCTGCGCTTCTCTAGCCACCTAACGTCACGGTCACTATCTCTCCGTCTCGTAGACACGAGCTGAGAAATTGAAAACGTCCAGCAATTCCTCACACCTGAAAAGTGCCAGCACTGACTGCTACTGCTTGATCTAAGCATGCCTTGGCTAGCCTTTCAGGCCACACAAAGCTGGGGCTCTGTGCTTCTCTAGCCACCTAATCTTCGGCTCATCCTCTCTCGCAGTCGAGGAGAGCACAGGTGAGACATTGAAAACGTCCAGCAATTCCTCACACCTGAAAAGTGCCAGCACTGAATGCTACCGCTAGCCAGCACCGTTCCTTGGAAGCGCTTTCACAGGCGCAGCAACACTGGGGCTCTGCGCTTCTCTAGCCACCTAACGTCACGGTCACTATCTCTCCGTCTCGTAGACACGAGCTGAGAAATTGAAAACGTCCAGCAATTCCTCACACCTGAAAAGTGCCAGCACTGACTGCTACTGCTTGATCTAAGCATGCCTTGGCTAGCCTTTCAGGGCCACACAAAGGCTGGGGCTCTGTGCTTCTCTAGCCACCTAATCTTCGGCTCATCCTCTCTCGCAGTCGAAGGAGAGCACAGGTGAGACATTGAAAACGTCCAGCAATTCCTCACACCTGAAAAGTGCCAGCACTGAATGCTACCGCTAGCCAGCACCGTTCCTTGGAAGCGCTTTCACAGGCGCAGCACCACTGGGGCTCTGCGCTTCTCTAGCCACCTAACGTCACGGTCACTATCTCTCCGTCTCGTAGACACGAGCTGAGAAATTGAAAACGTCCAGCAATTCCTCACACCTGAAAAGTGCCAGCACTGACTGCTACTGCTTGATCTAAGCATGCCTTGGCTAGCCTTTCAGGGCCACACAAGGCTGGGGCTCTGTGCTTCTCTAGCCACATAATCTTCGGCTCATCCTCTCTCGCAGTCGAAGGAGAGCACAGGTGAGACATTGAAAACGTCCAGCAATTCCTCACACCTGAAAAGTGCCAGCACTGAATGCTACCGCTAGCCAGCACCGTTCCTTGGAAGCGCTTTCACAGGCGCAGCACCACTGGGGCTCTGCGCTTCTCTAGCCACCTAACGTCACGGTCACTATCTCTCCGTCTCGTAGACACGAGCTGAGAAATTGAAAACGTCCAGCAATTCCTCACACCTGAAAAGTGCCAGCACTGAATGCTACTGCTAGCCAGCACCGTTCCTTGGAAGCGCTTTCACAGGCGCAGCAACACTGGGGCTCTGCGCTTCTCTAGCCACCTAACGTCACGGTCACTATCTCTCCGTCTCGTAGACACGAGCTGAGAAATTGAAAACGTCCAGCAATTCCTCACACCTGAAAAGTGCCAGCACTGAACTGCTACTGCTAGCCAGCACCGTTCCTTGGAAGCGCTTTCACAGGCGCAGCACACTGGGGCTCTGCGCTTCTCTAGCCACCTAACGTCACGGTCACTATCTCTCCGTCTCGTAGACACGAGCTGAGACATTGAAAACGTCCAGCAATTCCTCACACCTGAAAAGTGCCAGCACTGAATGCTACCGCTAGCCAGCACCGTTCCTTGGAAGCGCTTTCACAGGCGCAGCAACACTGGGGCTCTGCGCTTCTCTAGCCACCTAACGTCACGGTCACTATCTCTCCGTCTCGTAGACACGAGCTGAGAAATTGAAAACGTCCAGCAATTCCTCACACCTGAAAAGTGCCAGCACTGACTGCTACTGCTTGATCTAAGCATGCCTTGGCTAGCCTTTCAGGGCCACACAAAGGCTGGGGCTCTGTGCTTCTCTAGCCACCTAATCTTCGGCTCATCCTCTCTCGCAGTCGAAGGAGAGCACAGGTGAGACATTGAAAACGTCCAGCAATTCCTCACACCTGAAAAGTGCCAGCACTGAATGCTACCGCTAGCCAGCACCGTTCCTTGGAAGCGCTTTCACAGGCGCAGCACCACTGGGGCTCTGCGCTTCTCTAGCCACCTAACGTCACGGTCACTATCTCTCCGTCTCGTAGACACGAGCTGAGAAATTGAAAACGTCCAGCAATTCCTCACACCTGAAAAGTGCCAGCACTGACTGCTACTGCTTGATCTAAGCATGCCTTGGCTAGCCTTTCAGAGGCCACACAAAGGCTGGGGCTCTGTGCTTCTCTAGCCACCTAATCTCGGCTCATCTCTCTCGCAGTCGAGGAGAGCACAGGTGAGACATTGAAAACGTCCAGCAATTCCTCACACCTGAAAAGTGCCAGCACTGAATGCTACCGCTAGCCAGCACCGTTCCTTGGAAGCGCTTTCACAGGCGCAGCACCACTGGGGCTCTGCGCTTCTCTAGCCACCTAACGTCACGGTCACTATCTCTCCGTCTCGTAGACACGAGCTGAGAAATTGAAAACGTCCAGCAATTCCTCACACCTGAAAAGTGCCAGCACTGACTGCTACTGCTTGATCTAAGCATGCCTTGGCTAGCCTTTCAGGCCACACAAAGGCTGGGGCTCTGTGCTTCTCTAGCCACCTAATCTTCGCTCATCCTCTCTCGCAGTCGAAGGAGAGCACAGGTGAGACATTGAAAACGTCCAGCAATTCCTCACACCTGAAAAGTGCCAGCACTGAATGCTACCGCTAGCCAGCACCGTTCCTTGGAAGCGCTTTCACAGGCGCAGCACCACTGGGGCTCTGCGCTTCTCTAGCCACCTAACGTCACGGTCACTATCTCTCCGTCTCGTAGACACGAGCTGAGAAATTGAAAACGTCCAGCAATTCCTCACACCTGAAAAGTGCCAGCACTGAATGCTACTGCTAGCCAGCACCGTTCCTTGGAAGCGCTTTCACAGGCGCAGCAACACTGGGGCTCTGCGCTTCTCTAGCCACCTAACGTCACGGTCACTATCTCTCCGTCTCGTAGACACGAGCTGAGAAATTGAAAACGTCCAGCAATTCCTCACACCTGAAAAGTGCCAGCACTGAACTGCTACTGCTAGCCAGCACCGTTCCTTGGAAGCGCTTTCACAGGCGCAGCACAACTGGGGCTCTGTGCTTCTCTAGCCACCTAACTTCGGCTCACTCTCTCTCGCAGTCGTAGAGCACAGCTGAGACATTGAAAACGTCCAGCAATTCCTCACACCTGAAAAGTGCCAGCACTGAATGCTACCGCTAGCCAGCACCGTTCCTTGGAAGCGCTTTCACAGGCGCAGCACCACTGGGGCTCTGCGCTTCTCTAGCCACCTAACGTCACGGTCACTATCTCTCCGTCTCGTAGACACGAGCTGAGAAATTGAAAACGTCCAGCAATTCCTCACACCTGAAAAGTGCCAGCACTGACTGCTACTGCTTGATCTAAGCATGCCTTGGCTAGCCTTTCAGGGCCACACAAAGGCTGGGGCTCTGTGCTTCTCTAGCCACCTAATCTTCGGCTCATCCTCTCTCGCAGTCGAAGGAGAGCACAGGTGAGACATTGAAAACGTCCAGCAATTCCTCACACCTGAAAAGTGCCAGCACTGAATGCTACCGCTAGCCAGCACCGTTCCTTGGAAGCGCTTTCACAGGCGCAGCAACACTGGGGCTCTGCGCTTCTCTAGCCACCTAACGTCACGGTCACTATCTCTCCGTCTCGTAGACACGAGCTGAGAAATTGAAAACGTCCAGCAATTCCTCACACCTGAAAAGTGCCAGCACTGAATGCTACCGCTAGCCAGCACCGTTCCTTGGAAGCGCTTTCACAGGCGCAGCAACACTGGGGCTCTGCGCTTCTCTAGCCACCTAACGTCACGGTCACTATCTCTCCGTCTCGTAGACACGAGCTGAGAAATTGAAAACGTCCAGCAATTCCTCACACCTGAAAAGTGCCAGCACTGACTGCTACTGCTTGATCTAAGCATGCCTTGGCTAGCCTTTCAGGGCCACACAAAGGCTGGGGCTCTGTGCTTCTCTAGCCACCTAATCTTCGGCTCATCCTCTCTCGCAGTCGATGGAGAGCACAGGTGAGACATTGAAAACGTCCAGCAATTCCTCACACCTGAAAAGTGCCAGCACTGAATGCTACCGCTAGCCAGCACCGTTCCTTGGAAGCGCTTTCACAGGCGCAGCAACACTGGGGCTCTGCGCTTCTCTAGCCACCTAACGTCACGGTCACTATCTCTCCGTCTCGTAGACACGAGCTGAGAAATTGAAAACGTCCAGCAATTCCTCACACCTGAAAAGTGCCAGCACTGACTGCTACTGCTTGATCTAAGCATGCCTTGGCTAGCCTTTCAGGGCCACACAAAGGCTGGGGCTCTGTGCTTCTCTAGCCACCTAATCTTCGGCTCATCCTCTCTCGCAGTCGAAGGAGAGCACAGGTGAGACATTGAAAACGTCCAGCAATTCCTCACACCTGAAAAGTGCCAGCACTGAATGCTACCGCTAGCCAGCACCGTTCCTTGGAAGCGCTTTCACAGGCGCAGCACCACTGGGGCTCTGCGCTTCTCTAGCCACCTAACGTCACGGTCACTATCTCTCCGTCTCGTAGACACGAGCTGAGAAATTGAAAACGTCCAGCAATTCCTCACACCTGAAAAGTGCCAGCACTGACTGCTACTGCTTGATCTAAGCATGCCTTGGCTAGCCTTTCAGGGCCACACAAAGGCTGGGGCTCTGTGCTTCTCTAGCCACCTAATCTTCGGCTCATCCTCTCTCGCAGTCGAAGGAGAGCACAGGTGAGACATTGAAAACGTCCAGCAATTCCTCACACCTGAAAAGTGCCAGCACTGAATGCTACCGCTAGCCAGCACCGTTCCTTGGAAGCGCTTTCACAGGCGCAGCACACTGGGGCTCTGCGCTTCTCTAGCCACCTAACGTCACGGTCACTATCTCTCCGTCTCGTAGACACGAGCTGAGAAATTGAAAACGTCCAGCAATTCCTCACACCTGAAAAGTGCCAGCACTGAATGCTACTGCTAGCCAGCACCGTTCCTTGGAAGCGCTTTCACAGGCGCAGCAACACTGGGGCTCTGCGCTTCTCTAGCCACCTAACGTCACGGTCACTATCTCTCCGTCTCGTAGACACGAGCTGAGAAATTGAAAACGTCCAGCAATTCCTCACACCTGAAAAGTGCCAGCACTGAATGCTACTGCTAGCCAGCACCGTTCCTTGGAAGCGCTTTCACAGGCGCAGCACACTGGGGCTCTGCGCTTCTCTAGCCACCTAACGTCACGGTCACTATCTCTCCGTCTCGTAGACACGAGCTGAGAAATTGAAAACGTCCAGCAATTCCTCACACCTGAAAAGTGCCAGCACTGAATGCTACCTGCTAGCCAGCACCGTTCCTTGGAAGCGCTTTCACAGGCGCAGCAACACTGGGGCTCTGCGCTTCTCTAGCCACCTAACGTCACGGTCACTATCTCTCCGTCTCGTAGACACGAGCTGAGAAATTGAAAACGTCCAGCAATTCCTCACACCTGAAAAGTGCCAGCACTGACTGCTACTGCTTGATCTAAGCATGCCTTGGCTAGCCTTTCAGGGCCACACAAAGGCTGGGGCTCTGTGCTTCTCTAGCCACATAATCTTCGGCTCATCCTCTCTCGCAGTCGAAGGAGAGCACAGGTGAGACATTGAAAACGTCCAGCAATTCCTCACACCTGAAAAGTGCCAGCACTGAATGCTACCGCTAGCCAGCACCGTTCCTTGGAAGCGCTTTCACAGGCGCAGCACCACTGGGGCTCTGCGCTTCTCTAGCCACCTAACGTCACGGTCACTATCTCTCCGTCTCGTAGACACGAGCTGAGAAATTGAAAACGTCCAGCAATTCCTCACACCTGAAAAGTGCCAGCACTGAACTGCTACTGCTAGCCAGCACCGTTCCTTGGAAGCGCTTTCACAGGCGCAGCAACACTGGGGCTCTGCGCTTCTCTAGCCACCTAACGTCACGGTCACTATCTCTCCGTCTCGTAGAGCACGAGCTGAGACATTGAAAACGTCCAGCAATTCCTCACACCTGAAAAGTGCCAGCACTGAATGCTACCGCTAGCCAGCACCGTTCCTTGGAAGCGCTTTCACAGGCGCAGCAACACTGGGGCTCTGCGCTTCTCTAGCCACCTAACGTCACGGTCACTATCTCTCCGTCTCGTAGACACGAGCTGAGAAATTGAAAACGTCCAGCAATTCCTCACACCTGAAAAGTGCCAGCACTGACTGCTACTGCTTGATCTAAGCATGCCTTGGCTAGCCTTTCAGGGCCACACAAAGGCTGGGGCTCTGTGCTTCTCTAGCCACCTAATCTTCGGCTCATCCTCTCTCGCAGTCGAAGGAGAGCACAGGTGAGACATTGAAAACGTCCAGCAATTCCTCACACCTGAAAAGTGCCAGCACTGAATGCTACCGCTAGCCAGCACCGTTCCTTGGAAGCGCTTTCACAGGCGCAGCAACACTGGGGCTCTGCGCTTCTCTAGCCACCTAACGTCACGGTCACTATCTCTCCGTCTCGTAGACACGAGCTGAGAAATTGAAAACGTCCAGCAATTCCTCACACCTGAAAAGTGCCAGCACTGAATGCTACCTGCTAGCCAGCACCGTTCCTTGGAAGCGCTTTCACAGGCGCAGCAACACTGGGGCTCTGCGCTTCTCTAGCCACCTAACGTCACGGTCACTATCTCTCCGTCTCGTAGACACGAGCTGAGAAATTGAAAACGTCCAGCAATTCCTCACACCTGAAAAGTGCCAGCACTGACTGCTACTGCTTGATCTAAGCATGCCTTGGCTAGCCTTTCAGGGCCACACAAAGGCTGGGGCTCTGTGCTTCTCTAGCCACATAATCTTCGGCTCATCCTCTCTCGCAGTCGAAGGAGAGCACAGGTGAGACATTGAAAACGTCCAGCAATTCCTCACACCTGAAAAGTGCCAGCACTGAATGCTACCGCTAGCCAGCACCGTTCCTTGGAAGCGCTTTCACAGGCGCAGCACCACTGGGGCTCTGCGCTTCTCTAGCCACCTAACGTCACGGTCACTATCTCTCCGTCTCGTAGACACGAGCTGAGAAATTGAAAACGTCCAGCAATTCCTCACACCTGAAAAGTGCCAGCACTGAACTGCTACTGCTAGCCAGCACCGTTCCTTGGAAGCGCTTTCACAGGCGCAGCACACTGGGGCTCTGCGCTTCTCTAGCCACCTAACGTCACGGTCACTATCTCTCCGTCTCGTAGACACGAGCTGAGAAATTGAAAACGTCCAGCAATTCCTCACACCTGAAAAGTGCCAGCACTGAATGCTACTGCTAGCCAGCACCGTTCCTTGGAAGCGCTTTCACAGGCGCAGCAACACTGGGGCTCTGCGCTTCTCTAGCCACCTAACGTCACGGTCACTATCTCTCCGTCTCGTAGACACGAGCTGAGACATTGAAAACGTCCAGCAATTCCTCACACCTGAAAAGTGCCAGCACTGAATGCTACTGCTAGCCAGCACCGTTCCTTGGAAGCGCTTTCACAGGCGCAGCACACTGGGGCTCTGCGCTTCTCTAGCCACCTAACGTCACGGTCACTATCTCTCCGTCTCGTAGACACGAGCTGAGAAATTGAAAACGTCCAGCAATTCCTCACACCTGAAAAGTGCCAGCACTGAATGCTACTGCTAGCCAGCACCGTTCCTTGGAAGCGCTTTCACAGGCGCAGCAACACTGGGGCTCTGCGCTTCTCTAGCCACCTAACGTCACGGTCACTATCTCTCCGTCTCGTAGACACGAGCTGAGAAATTGAAAACGTCCAGCAATTCCTCACACCTGAAAAGTGCCAGCACTGACTGCTACTGCTTGATCTAAGCATGCCTTGGCTAGCCTTTCAGGGCCACACAAAGGCTGGGGCTCTGTGCTTCTCTAGCCACCTAATCTTCGGCTCATCCTCTCTCGCAGTCGAAGGAGAGCACAGGTGAGACATTGAAAACGTCCAGCAATTCCTCACACCTGAAAAGTGCCAGCACTGAATGCTACCGCTAGCCAGCACCGTTCCTTGGAAGCGCTTTCACAGGCGCAGCACACTGGGGCTCTGCGCTTCTCTAGCCACCTAACGTCACGGTCACTATCTCTCCGTCTCGTAGACACGAGCTGAGAAATTGAAAACGTCCAGCAATTCCTCACACCTGAAAAGTGCCAGCACTGAACTGCTACTGCTAGCCAGCACCGTTCCTTGGAAGCGCTTTCACAGGCCTTGGCTAGCCTTTCAGGCCACACAAACTGGGGCTCTGCGCTTCTCTAGCCACCTAACGTCTCGGTCACTATCTCTCCGTCTCGTAGAGCACAGCTGAGACATTGAAAACGTCCAGCAATTCCTCACACCTGAAAAGTGCCAGCACTGAATGCTACCGCTAGCCAGCACCGTTCCTTGGAAGCGCTTTCACAGGCGCAGCACCACTGGGGCTCTGCGCTTCTCTAGCCACCTAACGTCACGGTCACTATCTCTCCGTCTCGTAGACACGAGCTGAGAAATTGAAAACGTCCAGCAATTCCTCACACCTGAAAAGTGCCAGCACTGACTGCTACTGCTTGATCTAAGCATGCCTTGGCTAGCCTTTCAGGGCCACACAAAGGCTGGGGCTCTGTGCTTCTCTAGCCACATAATCTTCGCTCATCCTCTCTCGCAGTCGAAGGAGAGCACAGGTGAGACATTGAAAACGTCCAGCAATTCCTCACACCTGAAAAGTGCCAGCACTGAATGCTACCGCTAGCCAGCACCGTTCCTTGGAAGCGCTTTCACAGGCGCAGCAACACTGGGGCTCTGCGCTTCTCTAGCCACCTAACGTCACGGTCACTATCTCTCCGTCTCGTAGACACGAGCTGAGAAATTGAAAACGTCCAGCAATTCCTCACACCTGAAAAGTGCCAGCACTGAATGCTACCTGCTAGCCAGCACCGTTCCTTGGAAGCGCTTTCACAGGCGCAGCAACACTGGGGCTCTGCGCTTCTCTAGCCACCTAACGTCACGGTCACTATCTCTCCGTCTCGTAGACACGAGCTGAGAAATTGAAAACGTCCAGCAATTCCTCACACCTGAAAAGTGCCAGCACTGACTGCTACTGCTTGATCTAAGCATGCCTTGGCTAGCCTTTCAGGGCCACACAAAGGCTGGGGCTCTGTGCTTCTCTAGCCACCTAATCTTCGGCTCATCCTCTCTCGCAGTCGAAGGAGAGCACAGGTGAGACATTGAAAACGTCCAGCAATTCCTCACACCTGAAAAGTGCCAGCACTGAATGCTACCGCTAGCCAGCACCGTTCCTTGGAAGCGCTTTCACAGGCGCAGCACACTGGGGCTCTGCGCTTCTCTAGCCACCTAACGTCACGGTCACTATCTCTCCGTCTCGTAGACACGAGCTGAGAAATTGAAAACGTCCAGCAATTCCTCACACCTGAAAAGTGCCAGCACTGAATGCTACTGCTAGCCAGCACCGTTCCTTGGAAGCGCTTTCACAGGCGCAGCACACTGGGGCTCTGCGCTTCTCTAGCCACCTAACGTCACGGTCACTATCTCTCCGTCTCGTAGACACGAGCTGAGAAATTGAAAACGTCCAGCAATTCCTCACACCTGAAAAGTGCCAGCACTGACTGCTACTGCTAGCCAGCACCGTTCCTTGGAAGCGCTTTCACAGGCGCAGCAACACTGGGGCTCTGCGCTTCTCTAGCCACCTAACGTCACGTCACTATCTCTCCGTCTCGTAGACACAGCTGAGACATTGAAAACGTCCAGCAATTCCTCACACCTGAAAAGTGCCAGCACTGAATGCTACCGCTAGCCAGCACCGTTCCTTGGAAGCGCTTTCACAGGCGCAGCAACACTGGGGCTCTGCGCTTCTCTAGCCACCTAACGTCACGGTCACTATCTCTCCGTCTCGTAGACACGAGCTGAGAAATTGAAAACGTCCAGCAATTCCTCACACCTGAAAAGTGCCAGCACTGACTGCTACTGCTTGATCTAAGCATGCCTTGGCTAGCCTTTCAGGCCACACAAAGGCTGGGGCTCTGTGCTTCTCTAGCCACCTAATCTTCGGCTCATCCTCTCTCGCAGTCGAAGGAGAGCACAGGTGAGACATTGAAAACGTCCAGCAATTCCTCACACCTGAAAAGTGCCAGCACTGAATGCTACCGCTAGCCAGCACCGTTCCTTGGAAGCGCTTTCACAGGCGCAGCAACACTGGGGCTCTGCGCTTCTCTAGCCACCTAACGTCACGGTCACTATCTCTCCGTCTCGTAGACACGAGCTGAGAAATTGAAAACGTCCAGCAATTCCTCACACCTGAAAAGTGCCAGCACTGACTGCTACTGCTTGATCTAAGCATGCCTTGGCTAGCCTTTCAGGGCCACACAAAGGCTGGGGCTCTGTGCTTCTCTAGCCACCTAATCTTCGGCTCATCCTCTCTCGCAGTCGATGGAGAGCACAGGTGAGACATTGAAAACGTCCAGCAATTCCTCACACCTGAAAAGTGCCAGCACTGAATGCTACCGCTAGCCAGCACCGTTCCTTGGAAGCGCTTTCACAGGCGCAGCACACTGGGGCTCTGCGCTTCTCTAGCCACCTAACGTCACGGTCACTATCTCTCCGTCTCGTAGACACGAGCTGAGAAATTGAAAACGTCCAGCAATTCCTCACACCTGAAAAGTGCCAGCACTGACTGCTACTGCTTGATCTAAGCATGCCTTGGCTAGCCTTTCAGGGCCACACAAAGGCTGGGGCTCTGTGCTTCTCTAGCCACATAATCTTCGGCTCATCCTCTCTCGCAGTCGAAGGAGAGCACAGGTGAGACATTGAAAACGTCCAGCAATTCCTCACACCTGAAAAGTGCCAGCACTGAATGCTACCGCTAGCCAGCACCGTTCCTTGGAAGCGCTTTCACAGGCGCAGCACCACTGGGGCTCTGCGCTTCTCTAGCCACCTAACGTCACGGTCACTATCTCTCCGTCTCGTAGACACGAGCTGAGAAATTGAAAACGTCCAGCAATTCCTCACACCTGAAAAGTGCCAGCACTGAACTGCTACTGCTAGCCAGCACCGTTCCTTGGAAGCGCTTTCACAGGCGCAGCAACACTGGGGCTCTGCGCTTCTCTAGCCACCTAACGTCACGGTCACTATCTCTCCGTCTCGTAGACACGAGCTGAGACATTGAAAACGTCCAGCAATTCCTCACACCTGAAAAGTGCCAGCACTGAATGCTACCGCTAGCCAGCACCGTTCCTTGGAAGCGCTTTCACAGGCGCAGCAACACTGGGGCTCTGCGCTTCTCTAGCCACCTAACGTCACGGTCACTATCTCTCCGTCTCGTAGACACGAGCTGAGAAATTGAAAACGTCCAGCAATTCCTCACACCTGAAAAGTGCCAGCACTGACTGCTACTGCTTGATCTAAGCATGCCTTGGCTAGCCTTTCAGGGCCACACAAAGGCTGGGGCTCTGTGCTTCTCTAGCCACATAATCTTCGCTCATCCTCTCTCGCAGTCGAAGGAGAGCACAGGTGAGACATTGAAAACGTCCAGCAATTCCTCACACCTGAAAAGTGCCAGCACTGAATGCTACCGCTAGCCAGCACCGTTCCTTGGAAGCGCTTTCACAGGCGCAGCACCACTGGGGCTCTGCGCTTCTCTAGCCACCTAACGTCACGGTCACTATCTCTCCGTCTCGTAGACACGAGCTGAGAAATTGAAAACGTCCAGCAATTCCTCACACCTGAAAAGTGCCAGCACTGACTGCTACTGCTTGATCTAAGCATGCCTTGGCTAGCGCTTTCAGCAGGCCAGCACAAAGGCTGGGGCTCTGTGCTTCTCTAGCCACCTAATCTTCGGCTCATCCTCTCTCGCAGTCGATGGAGAGCACAGCTGAGACATTGAAAACGTCCAGCAATTCCTCACACCTGAAAAGTGCCAGCACTGAATGCTACCGCTAGCCAGCACCGTTCCTTGGAAGCGCTTTCACAGGCGCAGCAACACTGGGGCTCTGCGCTTCTCTAGCCACCTAACGTCACGGTCACTATCTCTCCGTCTCGTAGACACGAGCTGAGAAATTGAAAACGTCCAGCAATTCCTCACACCTGAAAAGTGCCAGCACTGACTGCTACTGCTTGATCTAAGCATGCCTTGGC